>NW_025063636.1:0-6989 GCF_018153295.1 Drosophila grimshawi
AAACTTAAACATCAATTTCTCGAAATGACTCGAGACCCATATTTCAACGTGCAGAATCAAAATATATACAAAGGACTATAAATAATTACGAAAGAAATTCTAACTTCTGACAATTATTAGCGAAGATACATCCGTTTGAATTTGGGAACAGAGACTTAAAACGTCAATTTCTCGAAATGACTTCGAGACTACATATTTTCAGCTTTTGATGCATAGTCAAAATATATATAAGGGCTTCATAATGTTGAAAGAAATTCTAACTTCTGACCATTATTGGCGAAGATACATCCATTTGAATTTGGAAACAGAAACTTAAAACGTCAATTTCTCGAAATGACTTCGAGACTACATATTTTCAGCTTTTGATGCATAGTCAAAATATATAAAAAGGGCTTCATAATGTTGAAAGAAATTCTAACTTCTGACAATTATTGTCGAAGATACATCCGTTTGAGATTTGGGAACCGAGAGACTTAAAACGTCAATTTCTCGAAATGACTTCGAACAACATATTTTCAGCTTTTGATGCAGGAGTAAAATATATAAAAAAGGCTTCATAATGTTGAAAGAAATTCTAACTTTTGACAATTATTGGCGAAGATACATCCATTTGAATTTGGAAACAGAAACTTAAAACGTCAATTTCTCGAAATGACTTCGAGACTACATATTTTCAGCTTTTGATGCAGAGTCAGAATATATAAAATGGCTTCATATATGTTGAAAGAAAAATTCTAACTTCTGACAATTATTGGCGAAAGATACATCCGTTTGAATTTGGAAACAGAAACTTAAAACGTCGATTTCTCGAAATGACTTCGAGACTACATATTTTCAGCTTTTGATGCAGAGTCAAAATATATAAAAAGGGCTTCATAATGTTGAAAGAAATTCTAACTTCTGACAATTATTGGCGAAGATACATCCGTTTGAATTTGGAAACAGAAACTTAAAACGTCAATTTCTCGAAATGACTTCAAGACTACATATTTTCAGCTTTTGATGCAGAGTCAAAATATATAAAAGGGCTTCATAATGTTAAAGAAATTCTAACTTCTGACAATTATTGGCGAAGATACATCCGTTTGAATTTGGAAACAGAAACTTAAAACGTCAATTTCTCGAATTGACTTCAAGACTACATATTTTCAGCTTTTGATGCAGAATCAAAATATATAAAAAGGGCTTCATAATGTTGAAAGAAATTCTAACTGCTGACAATTATTGGCGAAGATACATCCGTTTGAATTTGGAAACAGAAACTTAAAACGTTAATTTCTCGAAATGACTTCGAGACTACATATTTTCAGCTTTTGATGCAGAGTCAAAATATATAAAAAGTGCTTCATAATGTTGAAAGAAATTCTAACTTCTGACAATTATTGGCGAAGATACATCCGTTTGAATTTGAAACAGAAACTTAAAACGTCAATTTCTCGAAATGACTTCGAGACTTTCAGCTTTTGATGCAGAATCAAAATATATAAAAAGGGCTTCATAATGTTGAAAGAAATTCTAACTTCTGACAATTATTGGCGAAGATACATCCGTTTGAATTTGGAAACAGAAACTTAAAACGTCAATTTCTCGAAATGACTTCGAGACTACATATTTTCAGCTTTTGATGCAGAGTCAAAATATATAAAAAGGGCTTCATAATGTTGAAAGAAATTCTAACTTCTGACAATTATTGGCGAAGATACATCCGTTTGAATTTGGAAACAGAAACTTAAAACGTCAATTTCTCGAATTGACTTCGAGACTACATATTTTCAGCTTTTGATGCAGAATCAAAATATATAAAAAGGGCTTCATAATGTTGAAAGAAATTCTAACTTCTGACAATTATTGGCGAAGATACATCCGTTTGAATTTGGAAACAGAAACTTAAAACGTCAATTTCTCGAAATGACTTCGAGACTACATATTTTCAGCTTTTGATGCAGAATCAAAATATATAAAAAGGGCTTCATAATGTTGAAAGAAATTCTAACTTCTGACAATTATTGGCGAAGATACAACCGTTTGAATTTGGAAACAGAAACTTAAAACGTCAATTTCTCGAAATGACTTCGAGACTACATATTTTCAGCTTTTGATGCAGAGTCAAAATATATAAAAGGGCTTCATAATGTTGAAAGAAATTCTAACTTCTGACAATTATTGGCGAAGATACATCCGTTTGAATTTGGAAACAGAAACTTAAAACGTCAATTTCTCGAAATGACTTCGAGACTACATATTTTCAGCTTTTGATGCAGAGTCAAAATATATAAAAAGGGCTTCATAATGTTGAAAGAAATTCTAACTTCTGACAATTATTGGCGAAGATACATCCGTTTGAATTTGGAAACAGAAACTTAAAACGTCAATTTCTCGAAATGACTTCGAGACTACATATTTTCAGCTTTTGATGCAGAGTCAAAAATATATAAAAAGGGCTTCATAATGTTGAAAGAAATTCTAACTTCTGACAATTATTGGCGAAGATACATCCGTTTGAATTTGGAAACAGAAACTTAAAACGTCAATTTCTCGAAATGACTTCAAGACTACATATTTTCAGCTTTTGATGCAGAATCAAAATATATAAAAAGGGCTTCATAATGTTGAAAGAAATTCTAACTTCTGACAATTATTGGCGAAAGATACATCCGTTTGAATTTGGAAACAGAAACTTTAAAACGTCAATTTCTCGAAATGACTTCGAGACTACATATTTTCAGCTTTTGATGCAGAATCAAAATATATAAAAAGGGCTTCATAATGTTGAAAGAAATTCTAACTTCTGACAATTATTGGCGAAGATACATCCGTTTGAATTTGGAAACAGAAACTTAAAACGTCAATTTCTCGAAATGACTTCGAGACTACATATTTTCAGCTTTTAATGCAGAGTCAAAATATATAAAAAGGGCTTCATAATGTTGAAAGAAATTCTAACTTCTGACAATTATTGGCGAAGATACATCCGTTTGAATTTGGAAACAGAAACTTAAAACGTCAATTTCTCGAAATGACTTTGAGATAACATATTTTCAGCTTTTGATGCAGAGTCAAAATATATAAAAAGGGCTTCGTAATGTTGAAAGAAATTCGAACTTTTGACAATTATTGGCGAAGATACATCCGTTTGAATTTGGAAACAGAAACTTAAAACGTCAATTTCTCGAAATGACTTCGAGACTACATATTTTCAGCTTTTGATGGAGAATCAAAATATATAAAAAGGGCTTCATAATGTTGAAAGAAATTTTAACTTCTGACAATTATTGGCGAAGATACATCCGTTTGAATTTGGAAACAGAAACTTAAAACCTCAATTTCTCGAAATGATCTCGAGACTACATATTTTCAGCTTTTGATGCAGAATCAAAATATATATAAAGGGTTTTATAATGTTGAAAGAAATTTTAACTGCTGACAATTATTGGCGAAGATACATCCATTTGAATTTGGAAACAGAAACTTAAAACGTCAATTTCTCGAATTGACTTCAAGACTACATATTTTCAGCTTTTGATGCAGAATCAAAATATATTAAAAGGGCTTCATAATGTTGAAAGAAATTCTGACTTCTGACAATTATTGGCGAAGATACAACCGTTTGAATTTGGAAACAGAAACTTAAAACGTCAATTTCTCGAATTGGCCTCTTAGACTACATATTTGTAGCTTTTGATGCAGAATCAAAATATATATAAAGGGCTTCATTATGTTGAAAGAAGTTGTAACTTCTGACAATTATTGGCGAAGATACATCCGTTTGAATTTGAAAACAGAAACTTAAAACGTCAATTTCTCGAATTGACTTCAAGACTATATATTTTCAGCTTTTGATGCAGAGTCAAAATATATAAAAAGGGCTTCATAATGTTGAAAGAAATTCCAACTTCTGCCAATTATTGGCGAAGATACAACCGTTACAATTTGGAAACAGAAACTTAAAACGTCAATTTCTTGAAATGACTTCGAGACTACATATTTCCAGCTTTGATGCAGAATCAAAATATATGAAAAGGGCTTCATAATGTTGAAAGAAATTCTAACTTCTGACAATTATTGGCGAAGATACATCCGTTTGAATTTGGAAACAGAAACTTAAAACGTAAATTTCTCGAAATGACTTCGAGACTACATATTTTCAGCTTTTAATGCAGAGTCAAAATATATAAAAAGGGCTTCATAATGTTGAAAGAAATTCTAACTTTTGACAATTATTGGCGAAGATACAACCGTTTGAATTTGGAAACAGATACTTAAAACGTCAATTTCTCGAAATGACTTCGAGACTACATATTTTCAGCTTTTGATGCAGAGTCAAAATATATAAAAAGGGCTTCATAATGTTGAAAGAAAATCTAACTTTTGACAATTATTGGCGAAGATACAACCGTTTGAATTTGGAAACACAAACTTAAAGCGTTAATTTCTCGAAATGACTTCGAGACTACATATTTTCAGCTTTTGATGCAGAGTCAAAATATATAAAAAGGGCTTCATAATGTTAAAGAAATTCTAACTGCTTGACAATTATTGGCGAAGATACATCCGTTTGAATTTGGAAACAGAAACTTAAAACGTCGATTTCTCGAAATTGACTTCGAGACTACATATTTTCAGCTTTTGATGCAGAGTCAAAATATATAAAAAGGGCTTCATAATGTTGAAAGAAATTCTGACTTCTGCCAATTATTGGCGAAGATACATCCGTTTGAATTTGGAAACAGAATCTTAAAACGTCAATTTCTCGAAATGACTTCGAGACTACATATTTTTAGCTTTTGATGCAGAATCAATACATATTAAAAGGGCTTCATAATGTTGAAAGAAATTCTAACTTCTGACAATTATTGGCGAAGATACATCCGTTTGAATTTGGAAACAGAAACTTAAAACGTCGATTTCTCGAAATGACTTCGCGACTACATATTTTCAGCTTTTGATGCAGAATCAAAATATATAAAAAGGGCTTCATAATGTTGAAAGAAATTCTAACTTATGACAATTATTGGCGAAGATACATCCGTTTGAATTTGGAAACAGAAACTTAAAACGTCAATTTCTCGAAATGACTTCGAGACTACATATTTTCAGCTTTTGATGCAGAGTCAAAATATATAAAAGGGCTTCATAATGTTGAAAGAAATTCTAACTTCTGACAATTATTGGCGAAGATACATCCGTTTGAATTTGGAAACAGAAACTTAAAACGTCAATTTCTCGAAATGACTTCGAGACTACATATTTTCAGCTTTTGATGCAGGGTCAAAATATATAAAAAGGGCTTCATAATGTTGAAAGAAATTCTAACTGTTGACAATTATTGGCGAAGATACATCCGTTTGAATTTGGAAACAGAAACTTAAAACGTCAATTTCTCGAAATGACTTCGAGACTACATATTTTCAGATTTTGATGCAGAATCAATACATATTAAAAGCGCTTCATAATGTATAAAGAAATTCTAACTTCTGACAATTATTGGCGAAGATACATCCGTTTGAATTTGGAAACAGAAACTTAAAACGTCAATTTCTCGAAATGACTTCGAGACTACATATTTTCAGCTTTTGATGCAGAGTCAAAATATATAAAAAGAGCTTCATAATGTTGAAAGAAATTCCAACTTCTGACAATTATTGGCGAAGATACATCCGTTTGATTTGTAAACAGAAACTTAAAACGTCAATTTCGCGAAATGACTTCGAACTACATATTTCAGCTTTTGATGCAGAATCAAAATATATAAAAAGGGCTTCATAATGTTGAAAGAAATTCTAACTGCTGACAATTATTGGGGAAGATACATCCGTTTGAATTTGGAAACAGAAATTTAAAACGTCAATTTCTCGAAATGACTTCGAGACTACATATTTTCAGCTTTTGATGCAGAATCAAAATATATAAAACGGGCTTCATAATGTTGAAAGCAATTCTAACTTCTGACAATTATTGGCGAAGATACATCCGTTTGAATTTGGAAACAGAAACTTAAAACGTCAATTTCTCGAAATGACTTCGAGACTACATATTTTCAGCTTTTGATGCAGAGTCAAAATATATAAAAAGGGCTTCATAATGTTGAAAGAAAATCTAACTTTTGACAATTATTAGCGAAGATACAACCGTTTGAATTTGGAAACACAAACTTAAAACGTCAATTTCTCGAATTGACTTCAAGACTACATATTTTCAGCTTTTGATGCGGAGTCAAAATATATAAAAAGGGCTTCATAATGTTGAAAGAAATTCTAACTTCTGACAATTATTGGCGAAGATACATCCGTTTGAATTTGGAAACAGAAACTTAAAACGTCAATTTCTCGAAATGACTTCGAGACTACATATTTTCAGCTTTTGATGCAGAGTCAAAATATATAAAAAGGGCTTCATAATGTTGAAAGAAATTCTAACTTCTGACAATTATTGTCGAAGATACATCCGTTTGAATTTGGAAACAGAAACTTAAAACGTCAATTTCTCGAAATGACTTCGAGACTACATATTTTCAGATTTTGATGCAGAATCAATACATATTAAAAGGGCTTCATAATGTTTAAAGAAATTCTAACTTCTGACAATTATTGGCGAAGATACATCCGTTTGAATTTGGAAACAGAAACTTAAAACGTCAATTTCTCGAAATGACTTCGAGACTACATATTTTCAGCTTTTGATGCAGAGTCAAAATATATAAAAAGGGCTTCATAATGTTGAAAGAAATTCTAACTTTTGACAATTATTGGCGAAGATACAACCGTTTGAATTTGGAAACAGAAACTTAAAACGTGAATTTCTCGGATATGACTTCGAGACTACATATTTTCAGATTTCGATGCAGAGTCAATACATATTAAAAGGGCTTCATAATGTTGAAAGAAATTCTAACTTCTGACAATTATTGGCGAAGATACATCCGTTTGAATTTGGAACCAGAAACTTGAAAACGTCAATTTCTCGAAATGACTTCGAGACTACATATTTTC
>NW_025063637.1:0-8787 GCF_018153295.1 Drosophila grimshawi
TATTTTCTATTTATCGAAGAATATCCCTTAATATCTTTCTTTAGATGAGTCGGAAGTCAAATTATTTTAATGCAGTTTTGTTCCAAAGATCAAGTGAATTCTAAAAACACCTTTATAATTGAAATGGGGGGACTTTTGACGAAGATATGGCCATTTATTTCAAGGTAGACCCTATTTAATGCTTTCCATATATTTTCTATTTATCGAAGAATATCCTTAATATCTTTCTTAGATGAGTCGGAAGTCAAATTATTTTAATGCAGTTTGTTTCAAAGATTGAGCGAATTCTAAAAACACCTTTATAATTGGAAATGGGGTGGAATTTTTGACGAAGATATGGCCATTTATTTCAAGGTAGACCCTATTTAATGCTTTCCATATATTTTCTATTTATCGAAGAATATCCCTTAATATCTTTCTTAGATGAGTCGGAAGTCAAATTATTTTAATGCAGTTTTGTTCCAAAGATCGAGTGAATTCTAAAAACACCTTTATAATTGAAATGGGGCAATTTTTGACGAAGATATGGCCATTTATTTCAAGGTAGACCCTATTTAATGCTTTCCATATATTTTCTATTTATCGAAGAATATCCCTTAATATCTTTCTTAGATGAGTTTGAAGTCAAATTATTTTAATGCAGTTTTGTTCCAAAGATCGAGCGAATTCTAAAAACACCTTTATAATTGAAATGGGGCAATTTTTGACGAAGATATGGCCATTTATTTCAAGGTAGACCCTATTTAATGCTTTCCATATATTTTCTATTTATCGAAGAATATCCCTTAATATCTTTCTTAGATGAGTCGGAAGTCAAATTATTTTAATGCAGTTTTGTTCCAAAGATCAAGTGAATTCTAAAAACACCTTTATAATTGAAATGGGGCAATTTTTGACGAAGATATGGCCATTTATTTCAAGGTAGACCCTATTTAATGCTTTCCATATATTTTCTATTTATCGAAGAATATCCCTTAATATCTTTCTTAGATGAGTCGGAAGTCAAATTATTTTAATGCAGTTTTGTTCCAAAGATCGAGTGAATTCTAAAAACACCTTTATAATTGAAATGGGGCAATTTTTGACGAAGATATGGCCATTTATTTCAAGGTAGACCCTATTTAATGCTTTCCATATATTTTCTATTTATCGAAGAATATCCCTTAATATCTTTCTTAGATGAGTCGGAAGTCAAATTATTTTATTGCAGTTTTGTTTCAAAGATTAAGTGAATTCTAAAAACACCTTTATAATTGAAGTGGGGCAATTTTTGACGAAGATATGGCCATTTATTTCAAGGTAGACCCTATTTAATGCTTTCCATATATTTTCTATTTATCGAAGAATATCCCTTAATATCTTTCTTAGATGAGTCGGAAGTCAAATTATTTTAATGCAGTTTTGTTCCAAAGATCAAGTGAATTCTAAAAACACCTTTATAATTGAAATGGGGCAATTTTTGACGAAGATATGGCCATTTATTTCAATGCTTTCCATATATTTTCTATTTATCGAAGAATATCCCTTAATATCTGTCTTAGATGAGTCGGAAGTCAAATTATTTTAATGCAGTTTTGTTCCAAAGATCAAGCGAATTCTAAAAACACCTTTATAATTGAAATTGGGCAATTTTAGATGAAGATATGGCCATTTATTTCAAGGTAGACCCTATTTAATGCTTTCAATATATTTTCTATTTATCAAGAATATCCCTTAATATCTTTCTTAGATGAGTCGGAAGTCAAATTATTTTAATGCAGTTTTGTTCCAAGGATCGAGTGAATTCTAAAAACACCTTTATAATTGAAATGCGGCAATTTTTGACGAAGATATGGCCATTTATTTCAAGGTAGACCCTATTTAATGCTTTCCATATATTTTCTATTTATCGAATATCCCTTAATATCTTTCTTAGATGAGTCGGAAGTCAAATTATTTTAATGCAGTTTTGTTCCAAAGATCAAGTGAATTCTAAAAACACCTTTATAATTGAAATTGGGCAATTTTAGATGAAGATATGCCCATTTACTTCAAGGTAGACCCTATTTAATGCTTTCCATATATTTTCTATTTATCGAAGAATATCCCTTAATATCTTTCTTAGATGAGTCGGAAGTCAAATTATTTTAATGCAGTTTTGTTTCAAAGATCAAGTGAATTCTAAAAACACCTTTATAATTGAAATGGGGCATTTTTTGACGAAGATATGGCCATTTATTTCAAGGTAGACCCTATTTAATGCTTTCCATATATTTTCTATTTATCGAAGAATATCCCTTAATATCTTTCTTAGATGAGTCGGAAGTCAAATTATTTTAATGCAGTTTTGTTCCAAAGATCAAGTGAATTCTAAAAACACCTTTATAATTGAAATGGGGCAATTTTTGACGAAGAAATGGCCATTTATTTCAAGGTAGACCCTATTTAATGCTTTCCATATATTTTCTATTTATCGAAGAATATCCCTTAATATCTTTTTTAGATGAGTCGGAAGTCAAATTATTTTAATGCAGTTTTGTTTCAAAGATTAAGCGAATTCTAAAAACACCTTTATAATTGAAGTGGGGCAATTTTTGACGAAGATATGGCCATTTATTTCAAGGTAGACCCTATTTAATGCTTTCCATATATTTTCTATTTATCGAATATCCCTTAATATCTTTCTTAGGTGAGTCGGAAGTCAAATTATTTTAATGCAGTTTTCTTCCAAAGATCGAGTGAATTCTAAAAACACCTTTATAATTGAAATGGGGCAATTTTTGACGAAGATATGGCCATTTATTTCAAGGTAGACCCTATTTAATGCTTTCCATATATTTTCTATTTATCGAAGAATATCCCTTAATATCTTTCTTAGATGAGTCGGAAGTCAAATTATTTTAATGCAGTTTTGTTTCAAAGATTAAATGAATTCTAAAAACACCTTTATAATTGAAGTGGGGCAATTTTTGACGAAGATATGGCCATTTATTTCAAGGTAGACCCTATTTAATGCTTTCCATATATTTTCTATTTATCGAAGAATATCCCTTAATATCTTTCTTAGATGAGTCGGAAGTCAAATTATTTTAATGCAGTTTTGTTCCAAAGATCAAGCGAATTCTAAAAACACCTCTATAATTGAAATTGGGCAATTTTAGATGAAGATATGGCCATTTATTTCAAGGTAGACCCTATTTAATGCTTTCAATATATTTTCTATTTATCGAAGAATATCCCTTAATATCTTAGATGAGTCGGAAGTCAAATTATTTTAATGCAGGTTTGTTCCAAAGATCAAGTGAATTCTAAATACACCTTTATAATTGAAATTGGGCAATTTTAGATGAAGATATGGCCATTTATTTCAACGTAGACCCTATTTAATGCTTTCCATATATTTTCTATTTATCGAAGAATATCCCTTAATATCTTTCTTAGATGAGTCGGAAGTCAAATTATTTTAATGCCGTTTTGTTCCAAAGATCGAGTGGATTCTAAAAGCACCTTTATAATTGAAATGGGGCAATTTTTGACGAAGATATGGCCATTTATTTCAAGGTAGACCCTATTTAATGCTTTCCATATATTTTCTATTTATCGAAGAATATCCCTTAATATCTTTCTTAGATGAGTCGGAAGTCAAATTATTTTAATGCAGTTTTGTTCCAAAGATTGAGTGAATTCTAAAAACACCTTTATAATTGAAATGGGGTAATTTTTGACGAAGATATGGCCATTTATTTCAAGGTAGACCCTATTTAATGCTTTCCATATATTTTCTATTTATCGAAGAATATCCCTTAATATCTTTCTTAGATGAGTCGGAAGTCAAATTATTTTAATGCAGTTTTGTTCCAAAGAACAAGTGAATTCTAAAAACACCTTTATAATTGAAATGGGGCAATTTTTGACGAAGATATGGCCATTTATTTCAAGGTAGACACTATTTAATGCTTTCCATATATTTTCTATTTATCGAAGAATATCCCTTAATATCTTTTTTAGATGAGTCGGAAGTCAAATTATTTTAATGCAGTTTTTGTTTCAAAGATTAAGCGAATTCTAAAAACACCTTTATAATTGAAGTGGGGCAATTTTTGACGAAGATATGGCCATTTATTTCAAGGTAGACCCTATTTAATGCTTTCCATATATTTTCTATTTATCGAATATCCCTTAATATCTTTCTTAGATGAGTCGGAAGTCAAATTATTTTTAATGCAAGTTTTCTTCCAAAGATCGAGTGAATTCTAAAAAACACCTTTATAATTGAAATGGGGCAATTTTTGACGAAGATATGGCCATTTATTTCAAGGTAGACCCTATTTAATGCTTTCCATATATTTTCTATTTATCGAAGAATATCCCTTAATATCTTTCTTAGATGAGTCGGAATTCAAATTATTTTAATGCAGTTTTGTTCCAAAGATCAAGTGAATTCTAAAAACACCTTTATAATTGAAGTGGGGCAATTGTTGACGAAGATATGGCCATTTATTTCAAGGTAGACCCTATTTAATGCTTTCCATATATTTTCTATTTATCGAAGAATATCCCTTAATATCTTTCTTAGATGAGTCGGAAGTCAAATTATTTTAATGCAGTTTTGTTCCAAAGATGAAGTGAATTCTAAAAACACCTTTATAATTGAAATGGAGCAATTTTTGAAGAAGATATGGCCATTTATTTCAAGGTAGACCCTATTTAATGCTTTCCATATATTTTCTATTTATCGAAGAATATCCCTTAATATCTTTCTTAGATGAGTCGGAAGTCCAATTATTTTAATGCAGTTGTGTTCCAAAGATCAAGTGAATTGTAAAAACACCTTTATAATTGAAATTCGGCAATTTTAGATGAAGATATGGCCATTTATTTCAAGGTAGACCCTATTTAATGCTTTCCATATATTTTCTATTTATCGAAGAATATCCCTTAATATCTTTCTTAGATGAGTCGGAATTCAAATTATTTTAATGCAGTTGTGTTCCAAAGATCAAGCGAATTCTAAAAACACCTTTATAATTGAAATTCGGCAATTTTAGATGAAGATATGGCCATTTATTTCAAGGTAGACCCTATTTAATGCTTTCCATATATTTTCTATTTATCGAATATCCCTTAATATCTTTCTTAGGTGAGTCGGAAGTCAAATTGTTTTAATGCAGTTTTGTTCCAAAGATTGAGTGAATTCTAAAAACACCTTTATAATTGAAATGGGGCAATTTTTGACGAAGATATGGCCATTTATTTCAAGGTAGACCCTATTTAATGCTTTCCATATATTTTCTATTTATCGAATATCCCTTAATATCTTTCTTAGATGAGTCGGAAGTCCAATTATTTTAATGCAGTTTTGTTCAAAGATCAAGTGAGTTCTAAAAACACCTTTATAATTGAAATTCGGCAATTTTAGACGAAGATATGGCCATTTATTTCATGCTTTCCATATATTTTCTATTTATCGAAGAATATCCCTTAATATCTTTCTTAGATGAGTCGGAAGTCAAATTATTTTAATGCAGTTTTGTTCCAAAGATCAAGCAAATTCTAAAAACACCTTTATAATTGAAATGGGGCAATTTTTGACGAAGATATGGCCATTTATTTCAAGGTAGACCCTATTTAATGCTTTCCATATATTTTCTATTTATCGAATATCCCTTAATATCTTTCTTAGATGAGTCGGAAGTCAAATTATTTTAATGCAGTTTTGTTCCAAGGATCGAGCGAATTCTAAAAACACCTTTATAATTGAAATGGGGCAATTTTTGACGAAGATATGGCCATTTATTTCAAGGTAGACCCTATTTAATGCTTTCCATATATTTTCTATTTATAGAATATCCCTTAATATCTTTCTTAGATGAGTCGGAAGTCAAATTATTTTAATGCAGTTTTGTTCCAAAGATCAAGTGAATTCTAAAAACACCTTTATAATTGAAATTGGGCAATTTTAGATGAAGATATGGCCATTTATTTCAAGGTAGACCCTATTTAATGCTTTCCATATATTTTCTATTTATCGAAGAATATCCCTTAATATCTTTCTTAGATGAGTCGGAAGTCAAATTATTTTAATGCAGTTTTCTTTCAAAGATCGAGTGAATTCTAAAAACACCTTTAGAATTGAAATGGGGCAATTTTTGACGAAGATATGGCCATTTATTTCAAGGTAGACCCTATTTAATGCTTTCCATATATTTTCTATTTATCGAAGAATATCCCTTAATATCTTTTTTAGATGAGTCGGAAGTCAAATTATTTTAATGCAGTTTTGTTACAAAGATTAAGCGAATTCTAAAAACACCTTTATAATTGAAGTGGGGCAATTTTTGACGAAGATATGGCCATTTATTTCAAGGTAGACCCTATTTAATGCTTTCCATATATTTTCTATTTATCGAATATCCCTTAATATCTTTCTTAGGTGAGTCGGAAGTCAAATTATTTTAATGCAGTTTTCTTCCAAAGATCGAGTGAATTCTAAAAACACCTTTATAATTGAAATGGGGCAATTTTTGACGAAGATATGGCCATTTATTTCAAGGTAGACCCTATTTAATGCTTTCCATATATTTTCTATTTATCGAGATATCCCTTATATCTTTCTAGATGAGTCGGAAGTCAAATTATTTTAATGCAGTTTTGTTTCAAAGATTAAGCGAATTCTAAAACACCCTTATAATTGAAGTGGGGCAATTTTTGACGAAGATATGGCCATTTATTTCAAGGTAGACCCTATTTAATGCTTTCCATATATTTTCTATTTATCGAAGAATATCCCTTAATATCTTTCTTAGATGAGTCGGAAGTCAAATTATTTTAATGCAGTTTTGTTCCAAAGATCAAGTGAATTCTAAAAACACCTTTATAATTGAAATGGGGCAATTTTTGACGAAGATATGGCCATTCATTTCATGCTTTCCATATATTTTCTATTTATCGAAGAATATCCCTTAATATCTTTCTTAGATGAGTCGGAAGTCAAATTATTTTAATGCAGTTTTGTTTCAAAGATTAAGCGAATTCTAAAAACACCTTTATAATTGAAGTGGGGCAATTTTTGACGAAGATATGGCCATTTATTTCAAGGTAGACCCTATTTAATGCTTTCCATATATTTTCTATTTATCGAAGAATATCCCTTAATATCTTTCTTAGATGAGTCGGAAGTCAAATTATTTTAACGCAGTTTTGTTCCGAAGATCAAGTGAATTCTAAAAACACCTCTATAATTGAAATGGGGCAATTTTTGACGAAGATATGGCCATTTATTTCAAGGTAGACCCTATTTAATGCTTTCCATATATTTTCTATTTATCGAAGAATATCCCCTTAATATCTTTCTTAGATGAGTCGGAAGTCAAATTATTTTAATGCAGTTTTGTTCCAAAGATCGAGTGAATTCTAAAAACACCTTTATAATTGAAATGGGGCAATTTTTGACGAAGATATGGCCATTTATTTCAAGGTAGACCCTATTTAATGCTTTCCATATATTTTCTATTTATCGAAGAATATCCCTTAATATCTTTCTTAGATGAGTCGGAAGTCAAATTATTTTAATGCAGTTTTGTTCCAAAGATCAAGTGAATTCTAAAAACACCTTTATAATTGAAATGGGGCAATTTTTGACGAAGATATGGCCATTTATTTCAAGGTAGACCCTATTTAATGCTTTCCATATATTTTCTATTTATCGAAGAATATCCCTTAATATCTTTCTTAGATGAGTCGGAAGTCAAATTATTTTAATGCAGTTTTGTTCCAAAGATCAAGCGAATTCTAAAAACACCTTTATAATTGAAATGGGGCAATTTTTAACGAAGATATGGCCATTTATTTCAAGGTAGACACTATTTAATGCTTTCCATATATTTTCTATTTATCGAATATCCCTTAATATCTTTCTTAGATGAGTCGGAAGTCAAATTATTTTAATGCAGTTTTGTTTCAAAGATTAAGCGAATTCTAAAAACACCTTTATAATTGAAATGGGGCAATTTTTTGACGAAGATATGGCCATTTATTTCAAGGTAGACCCTATTTAATGCTTTCCATATATTTTCTATTTATCGAAGAATATCCCTTAATATCTTTCTTAGATGAGTCGGAAGTCAAATTATTTTAATGCAGTTTTGTTCCAAAGATCAAGTGAATTCTAAAAACACCTTTATAATTGAAGTGGGGCAATTTTTGACGAAGATATGGCCATTTATTTCAAGGTAGACCCTATTTAATGCTTTCCATATATTTTCTATTTATCGAAGAATATCCCTTAATATCTTTCTTAGATGAGTCGGAAGTCAAATTATTTTAATGCAGTTTTGTTTCAAAGATTAAGCGAATTCTAAAAACACCTTTATAATTGAAGTGGGGCAATTTTTGACGAAGATATGGCCATTTATTTCAAGGTAGACCCTATTTAATGCTTTCCATATATTTTCTATTTATCGAAGAATATCCCTTAATATCTTTTTTAGATGAGTCGGAAGTCAAATTATTTTAATGCAGTTTTGTTTCAAAGATCGAGCGAATTCTAAAAACACCTTTATAATTGAAGTGGGGCAATTTTTGACGAAGATATGGCCATTTATTTCAAGGTAGACCCTATTTAATGCTTTCCATATATTTTCTATTTATCGAATATCCCTTAATATCTTTCTTAGATGAGTCGGAAGTCAAATTATTTTAATGCAGTTTTGTTCCAAAGATCAAGTGAATTCTAAAAACACCTTTGTAATTGAAATGGGGAAATTTTTGACGAAGATATGGCCATTTATTTCAAGGTTGACCCTATTT
>NW_025063638.1:0-6767 GCF_018153295.1 Drosophila grimshawi
TTGCCCCATTTCAATTATAAGGGTGTTTTTAGAATTCACTTGACCTTTGGAATAAAACCGCATGAAAATAATTTGACTTCCGACTCATCTAAGAAAGATATTAAGGGATATTCTTCGATAAATAGAAAGATACGGAAAGCATTAAATAGGGTCTACCTTGAAATAAATGGCCATATGTCTGTCAAAAATTGCCCCATTTCGACTATAAAGGTGTTTTTAGAATTCACTTGATCTTTGGAACAAAACTGCATTAAAATAATTTGACTTCCGACTCATCTAAGAAAGATATTAAGGGATATTCTTCTGATAAATAGAAAATATACGGAAAGCATTAAACAGGGTCTACCTTGAAATAAATGGCCATATCTTCGTCAAAAATTGCCCCATTTCAATTATAAAGATGTTTTTAGAATTCATCGGATCTTTGAAAACAAACTGCATTAAAATAATTTGACAGCCGACTCATCTAAGAAAGATATTAAGGGATATTCTTCGATAAATAGAAAATATAAGGCAAACATTAAATAGAGTCAACCTTGAAATAAAGGGCCATATCTTCGTCGAAAATTGCCCCACTTCAATTATGGGTAAAGGTGTTTTTAGAATTCACTCAATCTTTGGAACAAAACTGCATTAAAATAATTTCACTTCCGACCTCATCTAAGAAAGATATTAAGGGATATTCTTCGATAAATAGAAAATATATGGAAAGCATTAAATAGGGTCTACCTTGGAAATAAATGGCCATATCTTCGTCAAAAATTGCCCCATTTCAATTATAAGGGTGTTTTTAGAATTCACTTCAGATCTTTGGAATAAAACTGCATTAAAATACTAACAATCTCCGACTCATCTAAGAAAGATATTAAGGGATATTCTTCGATAAATAGAAAATATATGGAAAGCATTAAATAGGGTCTACCTTGAAATAATGGCCATATCTTCGGGTCAAAAATTGCCCCATTTCAACTATGAAGGTGTTTTAGAATTCACTTGATCTTTTGAAAACAAACTGCATTAAAATAAGTTGACTTCCGACCTATATCTAAGAAAGATATTAAGGGATATTCTCTGATAAATAGAAAATATATGGAAAGCATTAAATAGGGTCTACCTTGAAATAAATGGCCATATCTTCATCAAAAATTGCCCCATTTCAATTATAGAGGTGTTTTTTAGAATTCACTTAATCTTTGGAAACAAAACTGCATTAAAAAAAAAAAAAATTTGACTTCCTGGACTCATCTAAGAAAGATATTAAGGGATATTCTTCGATAAATAGAAAATATAAGGCAAACATTAAATAGAGTCAACCTTGAAATAAATAGCCATATCTTCGTCAAAAATTGCCCCACTTCAATTATAAAGGTAAGCTTTTAGAATTCACTCAATCTTTGGAACAAAACTGCATTAAAATAATTTGGACTTCCACCTCATCTAAGAAAGATATTAAGGGATATTCTTCGATAAATAGAAAATATATGGAAAGCATTAAATAGGGTCTACCTTGAAATAAATGGCCATATCTTCGTCAAAAATTGACCCATTTCAATTATAAAGGTGTTTTTAGAATTCACTTGATCTTTGGAACAAAACTGCATGAAAATAATTTGACTTCCGACTTTTCTAAGAAAGATATTAAGGGATATTCTTCGATAAATAGAAAATATATGGAAAGCATTAAATAGTGTCTACCTTGAAAATAAATGGCCATATGTTCGTCAAAAATTGCCCCATTTCAATTATAAAGGTGTCTTTAGAATTCGCTTGATCTTTAAAACAAAACTGCATTAAAATAATTTTACCTCCGACCCATTCAAGAAAGATATTATGGATATTCTTCGATAAATAGAAAACATATAAAAAGCATTAAATAGGGTCTACCTTGAAATAAATAAACATATCTTCGTCAAAAATTGACCCATTTCAATTATAAAGGTGTTTTTAGAATTCACTTGATCTTTGGAACAAAACTGCATGAAAATAATTTAACCTGACCATCTAAGAAAGATATTGTTGGCTATTCTCTTCGATAAATAGAAAATATATGGAAAGTATTAAATAGTGTCTACCTTGAAATAAATGGCCATATGTTCGCCCAAAATTGCCCCATTTCAATTATAAAGGTGTTTTTAGAATTCACTTGATCTTTGGAACAAAAATGCATTAAAATAATTTGGACTTCCGGGACTCATCTAAGAAAGATATTAAGGGATATTCTTCGATAACAGTAGAAAATATATGGAAAGCATTAAATAGGGTCTAATTTTGAAATAAATGGCATTACATTCGTCAAAAATTGCCCCACTTCAACTATAAAGGTGCCTTTAGAATTCGCGTGATCTTTAAAAGTTCAAAACTGCATTAAAATAATTTGACTCTCGAATCGTCTAAGAAAGATATTAAGGGATATTCTTCGATAAATAGAAAATATATGGAAAGCATTAAATAGGGTCTACCTTGAAATAAATGGCCATCTCTTCGTCAAAAATTGAACCATTTCAATTATAAAAGGTGTTTTTAGAATTCAATTTGATCTTTGGAACAAAAACTGCATGAAAATAATTTGACTTCCGACTCATCTAAGAAAGATATTAAGGGATATTCCTTCGATAAATAGAAAATATATGGAAAGCATTAAATAGTGTCTACCTTGAAATAAATGGCCATATGTTCGTCAAAAATTGCCCCATTTCATTTATAAAGGTGCTTTAGAATTCACTTGATCTTTGAAAACAAACCTGCATTAAAATAATTTGACTTCCGACTCATCTAAGAAAGATATTAAGGGATATTCTTCGATAAATAGAAAATATACGAAAGCATTAAATAGGGTCTACCTTGAAATAAATGGTCATATCTTCGTCAAAAATTGCCCCATTTCGACTATAAAGGTGTCTTTAGAATCTGCTTGATCTTTGAAACAAAAACCGCATTAAAATAATTAAACCTGGGACTCGTCTAAGAAAGATATTAAGGGATATTCTTCGATAAATAGAAAATATATGGAAAGCATTAAATAGGGTCTACCTTGAAATAAATGGCCATATCTTCGTCAAAAATTGCCCCATTTCAATTATAAAGGTGTTTTTAGAATTCACTTGATCTTCGGAAAACAAACCGCATTAAAATAATTTGATCTCCGACTCATCTAAGAAAGATATTAAGGGATAATTTTCGATAAATAGAAAATATATGGAAAGCATTAAATAGTGTCTACCTTGGAAATAAATGGCCATATCTTCGCCGTAAATTGCCCCATTTCAATTTATAAAGGTAATATCGAATTCACATGATCTTTGGAACAAAACTGCATTAAAATAATTTTACTCTCCGACTCATCTAAGAAAGATATTAAGGGATATTCTTTCGATAAATAGAGAAAATATATGGAAAGCATTAAATAGGGTCTACCTTTTTTTGGAAAAAATTAAATCGGCCAAAAGATATCTTCGTCGTGAATTGCCCCATCTCAATTATAAAGGTGTCTTTAGAATTCGCTTGCATCTTTTGAAACAAACTGCATTAAAATAATTTGACTTCCGACTCGTCTAAGAAAGATATTAATGGATATTCTTCGATAAATAGAAAATATATGGAAAGTATTAAATAGGGTCTACCTTGGAAATAAATGGCCATATCTTCGTCAAAAATTGACCCATTTCAAAATACAGGCTTAGAATTCACTTGATCTTTGGAACAAAAAAACTAAACGAAAATAATTTGTTTCAATTCATCTAAGAAAGATATTATGGATATTCTTCGATAAATAGAAAACATATGGAAAGCATTAAAATAGTGTCTACCTTGAAATAAATGGCCATATGTTCGTCAAAAATTGCCCCATTTCAATTATAAAGGTGTTTTTAGAATTCACTCTGATCTTTGGAACAAAAATGCATTAAAATAATTTGACTTCCTGGACTCATCTAAGAAAGATATTAAGGGATATTCTGGATAAATAGAAAACATATGGAAAAAAAGTATTAAATAGGGTCTACCTTGTTTTAAATGGCCATATCTTCGTCAAAATTGCCCCACTTCAACTATAAAGGTGCCCTTAGAAGTCGCTTGATCTTTGAAACAAAACTGCATTAAAATAATTTGACTTCCGAATCGTCTAAGAAAGATATTAAGGGATATTCTTCGATAAATAGAAAATATATGGAAAGCATTAAATAAATTCAACCTTAAAATAAATAAACATCTCTTCGTCAAACAATCCTCATTTCAATTATAAAGGTGTTTTTAGAATTCAATTTGATCTTTGGAAACAAAACCTGCATGAAAATAATTTGTGACTTCAGACCCACCCAAGAAAGATATTAAGGGATATTCTTCTGATAAATAGAAAATATATGGAAAGCATTAAATAGTGTCTACCTTGAAATAAATGGCCATATGTTCGTCAAAAATTGCCCCATTTCATTTATAAATATGTTTTTAGAATTCACTTGATCTTTGAAAACAAACCTGCATTGGGGTGACTTGACTTCCGACTCATCTAAGAAAGATATTATGGGATATTCTTCGATAAATAGAAAACATAATGGGAAAGCATTAAATAGGGTCTACCTTGAAAATAAATGGTCATATCTTCGTCAAAAATTGCCCCATTTCAATTATAATGTTATGTTTTTAGAATTCACTTGGTCTTCTGAAAACAAACTGCATTAAAATAATTTGACTTCCGACTCATCTAAGAAAAGATATTAAGGGATATTCTCTCTGATAAATAGAAAATATAAGGCAAACATTAAATAGAGTCAACCTTGAAATAAATGGCCATATCTTCGTCAAAAATTCTCCCATTTCAATTATAAAGGTGTTTCTTTAGAATTCACTCAATCTTTGGAACAAAAACTGCATTACAAATTAATTTGACTTCCGACTCATCTAAGAAAGATATTAATTGATATTCTTCGATAAATAGAAAATATATGGAAAGTATTAAACAGGGTCTACCTTGAAATAAATGGCCATATCTTCATCTAAAAATGTCCCATTTCACTGCAGAGAGGTGTTTTTGGATATCACTCAATCTTTGGAACAAAACCGCATTAAAAAAATTTGACTTCCGACTCATCTAAGAAAGATATTAAGGGATATTCTTCGATAAATAAAAAATATAAGGCAAACATTAAATAAGTCAACCTTTGAAATAAATAGCATTATCTTCTGCCGCACTTGCCCCCACTTCAATTATAAAGGTGCTTTTAGAATTCACTCAATCTTGGAACAAAAACTGCATTAAAATAATTTGACTTCCAATCCACCTAACAAAGATATTAAGGGATATTCTTCGATAAAATAGAAAATATATGGAAAGCATTAAATAGGGTCTACCTTGAAATAAATGGCCATATCTTCGTCAAAAATTGCCCCATTTCAATAATAAGGGTGTTTTTAGAATTCACTTGATCTTTGGAACAAAACCGCATGAAAATAATTTTACCCTGACTCATCGAAGAAAGATATTAAGGGATATTCTTCGATAAATAGAAAATATATGGAAAGCATTAAATAGTGTCTACCTTGAAATAAATGGCCAGGGCCTCGTCAAAAATTGCCCCATTTCAATTATAAAGGTGCTTTTTAGAATTCACTCGACTTTTTGAAAACAAACTGCATTAAAATAAGTTGACTTCCGACTCATCTAAGAAAGATATTAGTTGATATTCTTCGATAAATAGAAAATATATGGAAAGCATTAAATAGGGTCAACCCTGGAAAATAAATGGCCATATCTTCATCTAAAATTGCCCCATTTCAATTATAGAGGTGCTTTAGAATTCACTCAATCTTTGGAACAAAACTGCATTAAAAAAATTTGGACTTCCGACTCATCTAAGAAAGATATTAAGGGATAGTCTGGGATAAATAGAAAATATATGGAAAGCATTAAATAGGGTCTACCTTGAAATAAATGGCCATATCTTCGTCAAAAATTGCCCCATTTCAATTATAAAGGTGTTTTTTAGAATTCACTTTGATTCTTTGGAACAAAACTGCGTTAAAATAATTTGACTTCCGACTCATCTAAGAAAGATATTAAGGGATATCTGGGATGGTCAGAAAATATATGGAAAGCATTTAATATGTCTACCTTGAAATAAACAATACATTCTGTCAAAAATTGCCCCATTTCAATTATAAAGGTGTTTTTAGAATTCACTTGATCTTTGGAACAAAACTGCATTAAAATAATTTGACTTCCGACTCATCTAAGAAAGATATTAAGGGATATTCTTCAACAAATAGAAAATATATGGAAAGAATCAATACATTCTACCTTGAAATAAATGGCCATATCTTCGTCAAAAATTGCCCCAAATCAATTATAAAGGTGTTTTTAGAATTCACTTGATCTTTGAAACAAAACTGCATTAAAATAATTTTGACTCTCGACTCATCTAAGAAAGATATTAAGGGATATTCTTCGGGATAAATAGAAAATATATGGAAAGCATTAAATAGTGTCTACCTTGAAATAAAATGTTATATCTTCGTCAAAAATTGCCCCATTTCAATATAGAGGTGTTTTTAGAATTCACTCAATCTTTGGAACAAAAACTGCATTAAAAAAATTTGACTTCCTGACTTCTCCAAGAAAGATATTAAGGGATATTCTTCGATAAAATAGAAAATATAAGGCAAATATTAAATAGAGTCAACCTTGAAATAAATAGCCATATCTTCGTCAAAAATTGCCCCACTTCAATTATAAAGGTGTTTTTAGAATTCACTCAATCTTTGGAACAAAACTG